>NW_027062705.1:366254-414925 GCF_032884065.1 Artemia franciscana
CTAAGCGTTTTCCAAGATTTCGGGATTCCAAGATTTCTGTTTCCCCCTCCAACCCTCTATATCCCTGGATCCGATTCGAATTGAAAACGGAACATCTGAGACATAAGATCCTTCTTTATATCAAGTTTCATTAAGATCCGAAAACCATTCGTAAGATACCTCGATTTGCATATTTTCCAAGAATTACAGTTTCCCCCACCAACTCCACCCAATATCACCGGATCTGGTCGGGATTCAAAATAAAATTTCTAAAGCACAAGATCTTTCTAGATATCAAATTTCGCTAAGATCTGATCACCCGTTCGTAAGTTACAAATACCTCATTTTTTCTAATTTTTCCGAATTAAAAACTCCACCAAAGAGAGCGAATCTTGTCCTATTATGTCAGTCACGTATCTTGGACATGTTTTTCTTCTTCCCACCAAGTCTCATCCTGATCTCTCCGCTTTAAGTATTTTCCAAGATTTCCGGTCCCCACCAACTCCTCCCCCGAAAGACGCTGGATCCGGTCGGGATTTAAAATAAGAGATCTGAGTTACGAGGTCCTTCTAAATATGAAATTTCATTAAGATCCAATAACTCCTTCGTCAGTTAAACATACATCCATGTCAATCACGTATCTAGGACTTCTGCTTATTTTCCCCACCAAGTTTCATCCCGATCCTTCCACTCTAAGCGTTTTCTAACATTTTAACTCCCCCCCAACCGCCCCCCAATGTCACCAGATCCGGAGCTGATATGGTCCGGTTATGTCAGTCAAGTATCTTGGACTTGTTTTTATTCTTCCCACAAAGTTTCATCCTGATCTCTCCACTTTAAGTGTTTTCCAAGATGTCCGGTTCCCCCCAAACTCCCCCCCCCAATTACTCTGGATCCAGTCGGGATTCAAAATAAGAGATCTGAGTTATGAGGAAATGAGTTACGATTTAATGGATTATCTATCACAAATAGAAAATACTGAACCTGTGAATAGCAACCGGGTTTTGAAGCCAGCAACAAAATTTCGAAGTTTTGCAACCAAAAACAGTCCATATTAGTTATTCCTATCAAAATAGTGGAAAAGACGAACAAATAATTCTGATCCGCTAGAATTAAGGACTGAAAACTTCTTTACTTGCTCAAAGTTCAATGAAATTGGAGTGCATTTTGTATTGCTAGAAACTTTACGCGAAAACAGTGCTCAAGAATGAATGACTGAATTGACTGATGGGGTTTGAAGTCAACACCGGGTTTAGTCAAAGCAAGTGCCGGGTTTTGAAGTCAAAAACGAAATTTTGAAGTATTGCCACCAAAAAAAGTCCATATTATTCCTATGAGTAATAAACTAGAAAAAGTAACCACACACTCCCAAAAACAAGTACAAGTAGATAAAACTATTCCTAACCCATACTCTAACTAAAAGCTAGCTGAGACAGAAGGCATAATATTTTAACGACGTAAAACTAGCAACAAATCCACAAGGAATAACAGCTAAAGTTATGAGAGCAGAATCGGCCCGACTAAGGAATTTCTAAATCTCAAGAGTAAATGAAAGGAAAAAAAAAGAAGAAAATATTGCAAAAATATAAAATTCAGAGCACCAACATAAGATACTATAAAAGCGATAAAAAAGGATATACGCTCTATTAACAGATAACTGGTACAAAAATGTTTGGGGAAGGCTTATGGGGCCACATTTTAGTTTACTGCATTTATTAACTTTTTTGACGATCACTGAGAGCTTGGCAATGTTTGCTAATGAGAATGTTTCTGAGAATAAAACATTGTCTTGACTTACCTTACTTATAAGCAAGAGGGCATTTTGCAGTTTCGAGTAGCTAATTGGCACGGGAAATAATACTAAATATTATATTTTGCAAGGATACCTCCAAAAGGGAGACATCAAGAAATTGTGCAAAGGAACCATCCAAAATTTACTAACTGATAGCCAAATACGATGTACTTGGTTTCAAAACATCTTTTCTTGTACACTGAACGTGTTTTGATTTCAGAACGACCGTTTAAAAGTCTCAGATTTAAACTGATAATGACCTTTGATCACGATAAGAAGCTATTTTGTGAAAAGGTAGAACTTGATCCCAATCCTTTCATTGGATCGGGATGCGATCCATTTGAATACGAAAAGTTAAAAATCATAATTCAGTCACCTACTTAGAACACAGTAATTATCAATCAAACATTAATTATTTATAATGTGGATAATTATCAATTTTACTAATCAATATTTTAATAGCTAATTCAAAGATTTATGAGCAATTAAAAATGTCTAACCTCTAAGAAGAGTGAAACCTACTGCAATATGCAAAAGAAACCGAATGATTTTGTCATAAAAAGGGGATATTTAGCCCATCATTTTTTTGATTTGCGCGGTGTGACAGAGAGAAAGGCCCTTCGGACCAATCTTAGTAGGAGAATCCCCCATTTTTCACCTTATGTTTAGATACAGGAATTTCTACCTCCAGATTATGACAACATTGAATATAATGACTAGAGCTGAATATACTGCCTCGACACGGGTGGCCTACCCCTCGAAGAAACATAATGAAAAACAATTGAATAAAAACAAAAAAAAGAATACAAAATGTAGAGCTCTAAAATGAGAAGACCCTGAAAACGACAAAATAGGGCAAATTTTCAACGCTTGACCAACGAAATTATATAACCAGGAACTTGTATCTTCATTTCCAACTCCTCATTAAAAAGAACCAGGACCAGCGCAGTAGATGGTGACATATTGCTAACTTGAGGCCAGTACCATAGAGAATAACACACTGCATACTTAGGGCCAGTGCCGCAGATAGTGACACATTGCATACTTAAATAAAGACAAATTTACAAATAAAGTACGTCATTAAAAGCCCAAGCAGTATAGTGGGATATGAATTGGGTAGGAACCGGAGCTAATTGGATCGCAAGCGCTTTAATATGGTACCGATGGGTGCGGGAAATGACCAACACTCTAGCAAGAGTGGTTTAAGAAAGAGGTTAGCAAGAGTTGCAGGACTACAGAGCTGGCTAAAGAAGAGCTTTAAAAACGAGTCAAAAACATTAGTAGCCCAAGCAGAACAGCGGCACAAGGTTGTATATAGAAAGTATTAAAAACTTTTCAATCTTATTCCAAGGCACTAAGGGGAGTTAGTAATATTTTCTACGATATTAGCTTGGGTTTCCAGCCTTATCGATCTGTCTTAGTCCTGTAAGCTATCCTTAACTACCAAAAATCACCACCAGCAGCACCACAGACTGTACAGCGTTGCAAATTTGAATAGAAAATGCTTCGAAAAGAGCTTATAACATTAGCACCACAATTAGCATACCAGTGCAGAGTTGAATTTAGAAATAATTATCACTCAAAGAAAGGAGTCTTATCTCGAGACACACAGCGGCGTTGGGTGATTCTTTTTCTTTTATAAAACAGACTTGTATTTCCAGACTTGTCCGATCAAATTATTGGTGTTACGCCTAAGGGCCATAACTAACATTTTGAACATGAAATAATTGCCAAATATCTTTTGGTGAGCTGCATTCAATGGGAAGATTAGCAGATCCGAGTTTGTTTAATCACACTTCGATCCTACTGATCTACATTATTCTGCTGCTTCCTTTTGAGAACGGCTTAGCAAATAGTTTTCGGCAATTAAATCCGACTTCTGAAAATGTCAGAAACTATCTTCAGGGCGTAACAGAGACGAATTTACTAATACCTCCAGGGTAAAATGCTTGTTACGAATTAGTAGCTGATATACCTCTTACTCCAAAAAAATCTCGTTAAAAATCTCACTTAAAAGCACTTGAAAACACTGCTTTCTGTGAATCATTTGTCTTTGTTTCAGAAGTTTAAAGCTTTGATCTCCTTCCTCTTCAGAACATAATTACGTTAATAACTTGAAAAGAAGGAAAATGCTGAAATCAGATTTGTTGATCAAGATCCCCCCAATTTGACGTCAAGTGTTTCCTTTGTTGGTCGTCTATTAAGCCTATAATATCGAATCCTATTAGGAGCTTTGAGGCAATGTGGGATTCTCTGTTCCTCTGATTGGAGGCAGATTTAAGCTATATCCTGGTGAATATATAAGGGGGTTAAAGATTGGAGTAACTTACAATACGAAACAACAGACTTTTAGTAATCCGTTTCACTTTAAAGGGGTACGTTATACTCAAATTATTGGTTTTACATATATTGTGTTTTTATGAAGTTCATTTTTTATTATATTTTTTTTGTCTTGGCATGGACTAGCCAACAACGAGTTCAAATATTTCATAAGTCAAATAAATTAAGCATTCACCGCCGTTCCATAAGAGAGAGAGCGAGAGAGCGAGAGAGCGAGAGAGCGAGAGAGAGAGAGAGAGAGAGAGAGAGAGAGAGAGGAGAGAGAGAGAGGAGAGAGAGAGAGAGAGAGAGAGAGAGAGAGAGAGAGAGAGAGAGAGAGAGAGAGAGAGAGAGAGAGAGAGAGAGAGAGAGAGAGAGAGAGAGAGAGAGAGAGAGAGGGAAAGAGAGAGAGAGAGAGAGAGAGAGAGAGAGAGAGAGAGAAAAGAGAGCGATCCTCCCTATGAGGAGTTTCAGGCTATTTTTCGAAATTCCCACAAATTGGTTTTCAAAAGAACATTTTACAATTGAATCTACGCAAAATTTTTTTTTACCATTTCTGAATCAACTGCAAGTGTTGCTTTTGCCTGAGTAGCCAGTTTTTTCAACATGTTTTAATTTCTGGTAAGTATGAACTGTGGTTCATTCTTTAGTACATTACAGCTATCACTTCACCCATGAAAAGTGTGTAACTTGGAAGGGACACGAGAACATTGGATAACTAAGCTGGAAGTTGTAAAATAGTTAGTAACCTCTCAATTAGCAATAGATGTCATACTGCGCCATTGATCACTCCAATATTGCAACAGGAGGAGGCCAAATAATAGTCCTCTAAAGTAAGATAATGTTCAAATGAAATATTTAAGATGATGCGGCACCTTAGAGCATCACCATATCCCGTCCATTTCAAACTTTTTAGTTTATTTGGCCAAACTATATAGAGTAGTTCGCTATATTCTATATTGCAATATTGGCCAATATTGCAACATGAGGAGGCCAAATAATAGCCTTCTAAAGTAAGATAATGTTCAAATGAAATATTTAAGATAATGCGGCACCTTAGAGCATCACCCTATCCCGTCCATTTTAAGTTTTGAGTTTATTTGGTCAAACTATATAGAATTATTTGAAGAGGGGGCTTGTCACAACTTGCTGACATTGGATAATGGATCTGAATAAATAACAGAAACCTAAAACCCGAAAAACCGTTTAACTTCTGCTGTTTTGTGCCACAGATAGAGATATTCAGTTTAATGAAACTTGCGATAATTGACCCCTTTCTGTTATTTATTCCGATCTATTAACCCAAATTGCAATATTGCAATACGCAATATTGGCCAAAGAATCAACCTCCACCCAAAGAAAACATTTTTGAGCGGCCAATATTGTATATTGCAATTAGGGGTTAATAGATCCGAATAAATGAAAGAAACCTAAAACCCGACAAACCGTTTAACTTCTCCTGTTTTGTGCCACAGATAGAGATTTTTTAATGACAATTTCACAGATAGACAATTAGAGATCAGTTTTAATGAAACTTGCGACAATTGACCCCCTTCTGTTATTTATTCGGATCTATTAACCCCTAATTGCAATATTGCAATATTGGCCAGAGAATCAACCTCCACTCAAAGAAAACACCTTTGAGTGGCCAATATTGCATATTGCAATATTGCAATTAAGGGTTAATAGATCCAAATAAATAACCGAAACCTAAAACCCAACAAACCGTTTAACTTCTCCTGTTTTGTGCCACAGATAGAGATATTCAGTTTTAATGAAACTTGCGACAATTGACCCCTTTCCCAGAGAATCAACCTCCACCCAAAGAAAACTTGCGACATAAGAAAATGTGGATTTAGTTTTGATTCAATAGAGCAAAATCTTCTTTTCTAAAGTTTAGGAAAGAATAGTCCATAAAGATGCCCTAAACATTAAAAATCAGCTAAATTGGGCTCTCATTTGAGCAATTTGCTCGCTTTTGGAATTCTCACTGGTAATAACCCCTGTATCGACATGTTTGCCGACAAAAAGGAGGTAAAATTTCACAGTCCTTTTTATGAAAGTTCACAATCAAATTCCAATTTCTCGATAGGTCATCATGATGGCTAGCCCTCTGAGAGAATTCGGTAATCACCCCTTTGTCTTTGTGACTCTTAGCCGACACTTAGACTCACAAAATGATTTTAAGGTACCTCAACCTCATAACATTAATATCTTTAAAGCTGACACTAATGTAAGTAGAAAAAGATTTAATGGAGAATCTTTACATAAATTTACACGAGGTCTAAGATCATACATAAATTACACAAGAAAAAAGGAGGAATGAATCATATAAATAAGGGACTGTCAGCCAGATATCAGATCAATGATTCAATTTCCTTGACCGAGAAAAACTTCTTATTTTCATGTTGAACAACGTTCAAAATACGGTTTCCATGTCTTAAACATTTTATATATTCGGTAGTTCAGTGGGTAAAAAGACAGGCATACAGAAGACAAGAGTCATTTCCCGCAGGAGTCTCCATGGTACGACTTCTAATACTATGAAAATGAAATAAAAATGCAACAAAGTAAGAAAAATTCAGAATATTTCGGTTTTAGATTAGTCATACAATTATTAAACGTAAGTCACCGAGTAGAAGGACCGTTGTAGTCTCATGCACAAGTCTCCATAGTAACGAAGGTCTTGACCGAGGTAGCCAACGGTCCCTCACCAAGGAGAGGGACCGCTGTAGCCTTATGCACCAGTCTCCATAGTAACAGAGGTCTTTCCGAAATATTTGCATAATTGTTCTATTTTTCACTGGCTGTTTATTGTTCTTGTTTTCTTCCTTTTTCACGATTTAATGTTTTAACAAACAAGTCAAAGTATGGACTAATCCCCGTGCACTTCTGTAATGGATCAAGACGAGAACAATTATCTACATAATTCAAATAGACATTTGTTATGAAAATATAGAAATTGACAGGGTACAGTCACCCAGTGGCAACCACGATCCTCCTACTTCATATAGGTCATATCCCTCAAAACAGTTTATCATATACTCTTAGAAAAACTGGAACATGGATTCATCTGAACTATTTACCTATCTTTTTCAACAGGTAAGAGAGGGAAATTACTTGGAATATTAAAAGTGAATAAGCTTAGAATACCAAACGCAATACTGCATTGGAAAACGTTGGACGAAGGCACAAAACCGAAGAGGTTAAAAGGCAGACCAAAAAATAACGTCAAGTGCAACAATCACAATGATTAGCCAAAGCTCTAAGCCTCCTTCTAGCCTAAGTGGGTAAACATCGATGCCATATTGGCGGAATGACTCGAGCTTCCTTTTTGATGCCTTGGGAGCGTTCCCAGGGTAAGGTAAAAAAGGTCTAGTACTTTTACTGTTAGCAGTAAATCCATAAATGTCTGGTTACAAATATAAAGCGTATAACTGTATATTAGTAGTTGAAACACGTTTAGTTTGTATTTTCTAACGCTTTTTAATCTTTGCAAGCGTTTGTATTTCGAAAATAATTCAAGATTCGTAACTTTTTTTTAGGATTTGAGTTTGAGTTTAATGCATGTTTAGAGTAAAGTACACTATATACAAATTGCGCTGCGGGGGATACCTCTACATTTCGAAAAGCCCAAGACCCAGGAGGTACCTAACATAGGGGCAAATTCATTCTCAATTTTAGCATGGTTTAGCTGACTTTAATCTATTTCAATGAAGAACAATGATGCCAAAAATTATAGACTGCGTGCGGACTCGACACTAAGGTAGATGACACTACAGTAGTTGCTTGTATTACAGTCAATCCAAACATGGTTTTTACGGCAGTTCTGACAAGACCCATACGTCAAAGGTTAATTTCTTTGTCAATAAAGCGAATGTAAGAATGTCGGGTAAATTTTCAGAGGAGCTAACTTCAAGAGTTACATCCTTCGACCACCTTTGCAGAAATCATGAATTCCACGAGTAAAACCTGGATCCTGGCATCCATAACTGACTACTCAGAGACAGGAGTTGCGAAAAGTCAACTAGAGTTCGAAGATAAAATGGACAATGTAACTGTGACAATGGAGGATAAAGCGAGGTCTGAAGGCACTCATAGATCAAGGTTGGAGTTTGCATCTAAATTATTCAATGGCCAAGATTTGGCCATTGAAAAAAAAGCCAATTGGCTTTTTTCTACAATTGGCCATGACTTTGACTTTTCCCACAACTATTCCCTCTTTTTTAAATTCAAAAATCAACGGATCTCGAAAAAATCAATCTTCCGTTGATTTTTGAATTTAAAAAAGAGGGAATAGTTGTGGGAAAAGTCAAAGTCATTGCCAATTGTAGAAAAAAGCCAAGACAGATTGTTGAATTAAGTGGGCAGCCCAGTCAAGGGTTGTCGGCCAGTCAAGGGAATGGCCAAGAGTGGCTTGTCGGTCTTATTGTGGAGAACCCTTCTCTAAACCATGCTTGTCATGGTTGGAGCGCTAGTTACAACCTAGTAAACAGTGAACTTCGGTCCATAGTAGCCTAAATTTAAAAATAGCGTGTAAAAAAGATTATAGACCATAGGCTGTCCTGTGGTGGCGCAGTGGATTTGACCTTAGCTTGTTAATACGGGACCCAGAGATCGAATCGTGCTGCCGATATGCACTGCAGGGCCGACGCAGGGACCTTAGTAGTCAAGAAGCGTCGTTAATCTGATACAATACAATATAGACCATAGGATACCAAGGACAGCCTGAACTTATCAATTCTGTAATTGAAGCGTCTCTTTTCCACACTCTATTGTCTTTCCAACAAAATATTCGGCTGTTAACTCTTCTTTAAATGTGGTTCCTATCAGCTGGACCTGATATTTTTACTTTTACTGTGGCAAAATCAATTTTAGGTGTTTTTTAAAGCATAGACTGATCCACAAAAATGCGACTGCAATTTTTTGTGTTTGGACGGAAGAGGAGGGTCAAACCTGCTCACCTTAGGGCGGAGCCTTAGTCAACCTTGTAAATTTTTCCTCCTTCATTGGTTTTAACTACGTTTCTGAAATCACGTAAAATGGAGTTAATCAAATAACTAGGTTGAAGCATAAACAGCTTATGAGAGGAATTAGGAGACTGATAATAGGTAAACATTCCATAGCAACATGAACCAATCGACTTCTTACGAGCAACAGCTATTATACACAACAATTATTATCCATGTAAAAAATTTATGGATTAGATTTGATTACTTACTCTCTCTAACGATTAATAAGTACAGTTCCCCGGGTAGACAAACTAATTAGGTTCAAGAAAATCAACGTCTGAAAGACGAAAAAACAACAATTTGAAGTTATTACTAATTTAGAGGTAATAATGGTATCCAATCAGAGCTACTGCTCGTCCCTGACGTCATATTTTCGATACTCTTGAGTCTTCCATTCCACTCATTTTTTTAACTGAACATGAGGCACAACATTAAAAATTGAAACGTGGAAATTATTCTGTACTAGCTGTTGGGGTGGCGCTTCGCGCCACCCCAACACCTAGTTGGTGGGGCGCTTCGCGCCCCCCAAGCCTCCCCGCGCGCGTAAGTCGCTATGCGCCATATTAGTTACGCGCCATTGTAGTTGTGTCCCTGTGTCCCACCTGTGAATATAGATAGATTTATATATGTGTTTCAAACTACGTAAAAATTGCGAATATACAACATTCTTGGCTTTCCCATTGTCTGTCCATATACAAAGCCGTATGTACTAATAATGACGTCATATGCAAACGCTCTTTTTACAAACAAACAAACATGCATACACACAACTCGTTTTTATATAGATAGATAGATAGATAGATACAATACAAATTAACTACGTAAAACTTGTGAATATACAACAGTCTTCGCTGTCTTATTGTCTGTGCGTATAAATAGACTGTCAGGTTTACCGACCCTCAAAGATGCAACATACAATTGTACATTGGTAAAGCAATCTGTATTAAGATCTATACCGCATTTTTCTAGTGATTGCCCTTGAGCTTTGTTGATGGTGGTTGCAAATGCTAATCGAATTGGGAATTGCAATCTTTTAAATTGAAAAAGCAGATCCGTTGGAATCATGGGAATGCGAGGAATAAGAACAGCCTCACCCTCATAAGGCCCTGTCAAGATTGTGGCCTCTATTAGGTTTTCCATTGTTTTTTTTTTTACGGCAAGACGCGTGCCATTGCAAAGCTTTGGTGGGTTGATATTTCTTAAAAGTATTATTGGTACGCCTATTTTTAGTTGTAGCACGTGTGGTGGAAACCCTGAAGGATCTATGGAATTTAAAAATTCAGATGGATAAATAACCGCTTCATTTGGTTCCAAAATACAAATTAACTGCGTAAAACTTGCGAATATACAACATTCTTCGCTGTCCAATTGTCGCTGCATATAAATAGATTGTCAGGTTTACCGACCCTCGAACATGCAACGTACAATTGTCCATGGGAAAAACAATCAGTATTAAGATCTATACCACATTTTTCTAATGATTGACCTTGAGCTTTGTTAATGGTGATTGCAAATGCTAATCGAATTGCGTATTGCAATCTTTTAAATTGAAAAGGTAGATCCGTTGGAATCATGGGAATGCGAGGAATAAGAACAGCCTCACCCTCAAAAGGCCCTGTCAAGATTGTGGCCTCTATTAGGTTTTCCATTGTTTTTTTTACGGCAAGTCGAGTGCCATTGCAAAGCTTTGGTGGGTTTATATTTCTTAAAAGTATTATTGGTACGCTTATTTTTAGTTGTAGCACGTGTGGTGGAAACCCTGAAAGATCTATGGAATTTAAAAATTCAGATGGATAATTAACCGCTTCATTTGGTTCCAAAACTGTGTCGACTGACTTGTAAAGGACTGCCTGGTCTCGAATCTTGGTCAAAACAATATTGTTGATTTCGTGGACGTCTATATTTTTGGGTGCGAGAATCGCTCTTTCACTTAGCCATTTATTATTTTTATAATTTTTTAGAATATTCGGAAATACTTTTTCAATCAATTCATTTTTGGACGTCACTAAATTACAGAAATCAGCAGGTAGTTGTATACGTCCTGAAATTGAGTCTACTGGGAGCTTTCCGTTTCCCATTGCCAGCAATTGATCTGAAAATGTTTGACCAGAGTCATCGTTTTGCAATCGGACACGCATATTTGTAGTTAATTTTAATGTTTTTACGTGTGCCCATAAATTATAATTTTTCAGGCAAGCATTCATTTCGTCTGCAGGAGTTGATCTAGGTATTATAGGTAATGTTTGCCTGAAATCTCCCGCAAGCAAGATTAATGTGCTGCCAAAGGGTTTCGACTTCCCTCGCAAATCTTTCAAGCATTGATCCAGAGCCTCGAGCGATTTTTTGTGTGCCATTGTGCACTCATCCCAAATAATAAGTTTGCATTGCTGCAATACTTTACCCATCCCAGATGATTTGGAAATATTGCACGTGGGAGTTTCTGTAGAATGCAAGTTCAGAGGCAATTTCAAAGTGGAATGAGCAGTTCTTCCACCAGGCAGCAATGTTGCGGCTATTCCGGACGACGCAATTGCCAACGCTATATCATTTTTTGATCGAATTGATGCCAGAATCAGTTTTATCACAAACGTTTTACCAGTACCTCCTGGCGCATCCAAAAAGAAAATTTCTCCAACGTTGTTATCGACACAATGCATTATCGTATCATAAATGTCTTTTTGTTCCGACGTTAACTTGGAAATGTTATTTTGTACATACGACAATAGATCACTCGTACTGGAACTTTGTTCACGATCCAATTCTACACATGTCGAAACAGCAGCGATACGGTTAGGTGAAGGCATTCCCAAATCCTGAAGAGGTTTGTTTGCCATACGTACGCACAAATCTTCTATTACAACTAAAGTGTAGTTATAAATTTCTGATGTAAAATCAAAAGTCATATCTGACGTCTCTAACTGTTTTCGATGGAGTATATCTTCGGACATTTTTGACTTATATTTTTCCCATAACTCTGTAGGAGCTGATGGAGAGCAAGTTGTTAAAATGATGCCAAACAATGCACGAATTTGACTTGGGTTTGACGTTTCGCACGCGTCATTGATGCAGTTATCCCAGTGTTGGTCATTCTCCAATAAATTCAGAGCTTGGCATGCACTACGGTAAGTGTCATGTATAGTACCATTTACAGTCCTCAAATACTCAAAGGATGTCGGACCGGGTACATTCACCAAAAGCAGGCGTAGAAAGAAGCATTCATGTTGATTGGGGTGAACGGTGTAGTCTTCCTATCGTGGTATCTTTGAAGATGGTAGGTTGGCCGTCGACTGACTTACCCTGTTTTCGACGTTCAAATACTTTATTTTTAGTATTCCACGTGTAATACGAAGGCACTTCAGTATACAGCAGTTTTTTTGCAAAAGAATCATTTTTGCAAAGCGAAAAAAAAGCTGTTAATGTTGTATCCGGTGGATTCAGGACTCTTTGTTGCACGTTGGTTTCCGTGAAATAAACACGTTCTTTTGATTCCTCGGCACGCCTTCTTTTTTCACTTTCTCTTTTAGCAGCAAGTCTGCTTTCGCGTTGCTCTGGTAGTTCCTCGGCACGCTTTCTTTTCTGACTTTCTCTATCAGCAGCAAGTTTTTTGGCATAGACTCTTTAAGCATCTTCATCGGCTTTTGCCATGGTAAGTTCATCAGTCATTGTAAACTTAAACATTAATAGATTTCTACGTGAACATATGTCTTAAATATCTTGAATGACGTCACCGTCAAAGCAAAAATGACGACAACTAATTTCATGACGTCAGTCAACACAGAAACATGACGTCACCTGATCCACAGACAGACACACAGACAGACAACTTATTTTTATATATATAGATATGAGGGGGGAGGGTGCCTCCTTCTCAACGCCTCGCTCATTACACTAAAACTTGTTAGCGCTTAAAAACTTCCGAGTTCGAAATCAATACCCTTTGCGTTTCAGCAATCTTTTTTTTGAAGAAATGGGACAAAAAGGTAAACTTTAAAGTAAAGACCGAGGGACTAAAAAGGAATAGCCCTCTTCATACAGGAAATAATTTTGGTTTATTTTAAGTTTTAAGAGCTCCTTACTTTTAGTCAAAACAACTTGTTTTTTTTTCAATTTTCAATCGTCTTTCAAATCATGCCCAGGCATAACCAAGATACGATCTGGGGCTCCAGCCCCGCAACCCCCCAAGTTTTTGCTGATAAATTGTACAGATCATTAACTGTGAATTGATTGGCAGCGTCCCGCTTTTTCAGTCTTTTATAAGAATTAAAAAGTGGCATAGCAATGAAAACTTTGGACAAGATCTAAATATTTAGTCTAAAATTTTGATGAATAGTACGTTTTGTTTTCTTTTTTTTTTATAAGCCCTTAATCATACTTTTACTAAGGAAAGTCGGGTGGACAGAAAAGTGTATTGATGGTATGGATAGAATTTCTGAGTGAATTTTGATCTTCTTCTTGGTTGAAGCCGTCACTACCTCTGCAATAGGGTTCTCCGATATTTAAATACAGTTTAAACCTATGTTGAAATATATATATATATATATATATATATATATATATATATATATATATATATATATATATATATATATATATATATATATATATATATATATATATAGAAATAGAAAAAGAGAAATTTTACCATTTCAAATAGCTGAAAACTCCTGGTAGCACTTTCCATTCGACACCTCTATTGACATGAGTTGCAGCTAAGGCTGTATCCAGGGGAAGGGTAAGGGGGGTTAGAGCCCCCCCCCCCCCCCCCGAAAAATGTTAGTCCGACTCGCAGTCCGGTCGACAAATCCAGTAAACAAATTTTTGATGCATTTATTAAAGTTTTTGTTTATAATCCCCCCTTCCCCCGAAAAAAAATCTTGGATATGACCAAGGTCGCAAGCTACAACAACCATATAAGGTTTGTTCAATTTTTTAAGATTTCCCCGCATGACCTTTCTTCTTTCTTTTTGTTTCAAAAAGGAGGAATTCCCCAGGATAAGGTAACAATGATAGTCAAGAATACAGCGCTTCTCATTTCTGTCATTAGCAGAGAACAATAACATGGAACCTTGATATCTGGATAGTGGCTGAACAAGTCGACATCAGGAAGAAACAGAGACGATTGGAAAATACAATCGGACAGAGTTTGTCACCCATGACGAACATTTCCAAAGCATATAGTGACATATATCTTTTGTCGAGTAGGCCTATCATCCAAATAGACAATATCTGTTGATTTTTATAGGGAGGGGAGGGGGCAAATATTTTTCTGAGGGAAGGCCCAGTAAAACCCCTAGTTGTATTCACTTCCTAAGGTTACCTTTTTTAAACATTTTTTTTGCCAGTAATTCAGCCTAAGTAGCAATACTTCAATACCTAACGGTTTGTCCTGAGATCTCACAATGTGTAAAAACAAATTGAGATGAAAAATCAGATTTCAAAATCTAACAATAAATATCGATATTCTGATTATTACTTATTACAAGCAAATTTGATAAGTGGATTGCAGATAACTTCAAGGATTGAGAAAAATATGCCAAATACATAGCTCAAATTAAAGACATTGAATCTTATTAGATTGATTTTTTTTCAGATGAAAATAAAAAATGACACTAAAACTTGAAACAAACATACCATATCCTGTATAAGAGGGGAGCCATCATCCCATAACCCCCACTCCTCACGCCCTTACTAGCGATTAGCCTTCTACTAGCTACTTCTACTAGTTAAACTTGCTTACTTATGAGGAAAAAAAGGGTTTTGAGTGGCATGGCCCTAATTACTCCCATGCGAATATCATTTGCACAACCGTATTCACACAAAATTTGCTAGATCTGGTCATCGACCTTCCCATTAGCTTACTACAACAAATACATGACCACATATTCAGGTCACGGAAATTATATGAATAAGTTTTACCTTTGGGTTGAATAAAACTGGCCTTATGGCACGCGCTTGGGTAAAGTAAACAGGACACATTTTATAATACGAACGGGATTTTAGTGAATCAAAAAGCGACAAATCTGCTACTTTTTTTTCTGACAGGCGCTTGGGTAAAGTAAACCGGGGAACTTGTGTTCCCAATGAATCAATTACTATCGATTTTTTTTTAAGATGGAACTTAAGGTCATCCATGCCCCTCCAAGGAGCTCCCAATACCACTCCCCTCACTTTTTATCCCTCCCTTTTTGAATCTGAGAAATTTTTTCAACTTTTTTATTGAGATTTTTCATTGGCCAGAGTATTATTTTTCTTAATAAAACTCGAATACTATGGGCAAAAATGACTATTGAATGCCTCGTTGTTTAAGCTAAGAGGTGAAACCAACACAAGAAGATTTTTGGAAATTTATCATAGGCGAGAGTTTATTTTCTCTTAAAAACGCTGTAATACCATGGGGAAAGAATGACTATTCAATGCATTGCTGTTTACACTAAGACGTGAAACCAAGTCCAGAGGATTTATTTTCCTTAATGACATCCTAATACCATGGAAAAGAACAACAACTGAATACTTCGCTGTTCTATTTTCGATTTTTAGCAATTTTTTGTGCAAAACAGATTGAACTTGAATATTTAGGTGAGACACTGCGTGCGTCAACCAAATTTGAACGTTACAGCATTTTCCTAAAATTTGTTTTGATTCCATTTTCAATTTTTTTCAATTTTGTGTACAGTACAGATTGAACGTTATAGCATCTCCTAAACTTCATTTTGATGCCATTTTCGATTTTGTCGATTTTATGTGCAATACAGATTGAACTTGATTATTTAAGCGGGAAAAAGAGTACGGCAGCCAAGTTTAAACACCATAGCATTTCCTAAAATTTATTTTTATTCCATTTTCAATTTTTGGACGGATGATAGACTTGTATATTAACAAATGAACTAATATCTTTTTCAATCAATCGTAATATGGGCGTATGCCAGATTTGTGTCTTTCTCAATCAGACTATCTTTCTTGGCTTTTTGTACAATTAGCCACGGCTTGATGCCAACAGCTACTTGATTTTAACTATCAAAAAGAGACAGATCTGATACCATTTTTCTTCTGAAACGCGCTTGGGTAAAGTGAACTGGCGAACTTGTATTCCCCAATGAATAAATTACTCTGGCATTTTAAAGGGATTTTACTGTCATCTATGACCCCCTTCAAGTGGCCCTAATAACTCTCCCCCAATTTTTTTGAATGTAAGAAATTTTTCATTTTTTTTAGATTTTTCGTAGGCCAGATTTTTTTTTTCTTAATAATATTCTAATACAATGGGAAAGAACGACTATTGTATGCCTCAGTGTTTACGCTAAGAGGTGAAACCAAGACCAAAAGAATTTTGGAATTTTTCACAGGCTAGAGTTTATTTTTATTAAAAAATATTCTAATACTAATAAAGATAACTAATTAAGTATAACATTCTAATAAAGACTCTGTAACACCATGAGAGAGAGAGTGACTATTGAATGCCTTGCTGTTTACAATAAGAGGGGAAACCAAGACCAGAAGATTTTTTTAGATTTTTTCATGTGCCAGAGTTTATTTTTCTTAGCGACATTGTGATACCATGGAAAAGAACGACAATCGAAAAAATTCACTGTTCTATTTTCGACTTTTATCAATTTTGTGATTAATACAGATTGAATTTGAATATACAAGCGAGACAAAGCGTGCGTCAAATAAATTTAAACGTTATAGTTTTCCTCATAGCTTCCCTAAAATTCATTTAAATTCTTTTATCGATTTTTATCAATTTTGTGCGCAGGAGAGATTGAACTTGAATATTTAAGTTAGATAAAGCATGCGTCAATCAAACTTGAACATTATAACCATTTCCTAAAATTCATTTTGATACCATTTTTGAGTTTTGTCAATTTTATGTGCAATACAGATTGAACGTGATTATTTAAGTGGGAAAAAGAGTACGGCAACCAAATTTGAACACCATAGCATTTCCTAAAATTCAATTTGATTCCATTGTCGATTTTTGTGAGTTTAGCGTGCAACAAAGATTTAACTTGAATATTCAAGCGGATGAAAGCTTGCGTAAAGCAAATTTGAACGCTATAGCATTTCCAAAAACTTATTTGGTTCCATTGCTTATTTTTGATGAATTTTTTGTGCAATAAAGATTGATCTTGAATATTTAATTGAGAAAAAGCGTGTGTCAACCACATTTGAATTTGATAGCATTTCCTAAAACTCCTAAAATTTTGATTTCATTTTTCAATTTTTAGCAATTTTGTGTGCAATATAGATTGAACTTGAACATCTAAGAGGGACAAAACACGAATCAGCCAAATTTGAAGGTTAAAGCATTCCCGAAAATTCATTTAGATACTATTTTCGACTTTTTTCAATTTTGTGTGCAACAGAGATTTAACTTGATTCTTCAAGTGAGACAAAGCGTGTCAACCAAATTTGAACATTATAGTATTTCCAGAAATTTCTATGATTCCGTTTTCAATTTTTGCCAATTTTGTGTGCAATACAGATGGAACTTGAATATTTAATAGAGACAAAGTGTGCAACCACATTTGAGAATTAAAGCATTTCCTAAATTTCATTTCAATTCCATTTTCGATTTTTAGCGATTTTATGTGTAATGCAGTATTCTAGATTGAAGTCAAATATTTAAAGTGGACAAAGCGTGCAGCAACCAAATTTGAACGCTATAGAATTTCCTAAAATTCATTGGTTGTGTAACAGATTCTGTTGTGTTAAGGGAACTTATTTTTTTACGCAATTACTTGTCTTTTTAATCTTGAGCAAATGTATAAAAGTTTGACGAAGCACTTCTCTGCTAAAATATTTCATCAATAGCTCCCAAGATGATTGGACTTTATGACACTGAATTTATTGCCTTGAAAAAATCATTTTGTGTTGTTATATTCGAATGTTATATTTGTTTTGGACCATTCTTGTGGAGTACTACGTTACGGCATATGAACAACTAACTGCAACTAATTGATTTTCAAGTTAGGTTCGTTTAGATTCACTTAGCATGGCACCACGCGAAGCGAACCTAAAAAAAACCTAACTTGAAAAGCAGTTAAATCAATGCAACCTAGTATAAAATTCAGTTATGCTGCCACCTTTAACTAAAGCCGAAAAAGATCGGCAGCAATTGAGGTAGTGAAAATGTGTCGCCATATAGACTTTAAAAGTATGCTATATTATGGGAACCCCGTTTGTGGATGTTTAATAGTGAACTTTAAGTGTTATTTTTAAGTAAATATGTGGACTTTTTTTTTAAAAATCTTTATGGTAATATTCTGATAGTGCCAGACATGATTTTGCTATCACCATTCTAGAATTTGATAATAACTTGCATATATTTAGGTAATATAAGAAAGGATTTTGATCATATCTCACATTACATTGATAATACAATACAAGATTTGTAATATTTAACAGGATTTGGTAATGTCATACAAGACTTTGATAATATCATGTAAGAATTTGATAATATTTGAAAAGATTTTAATAATCTTGATAATAGCAGTCGGGATTTTGATAGTACTATGTTATGTGTTGTTAATAGGTAACATGATTTTGACAGCACCATATTATATTTTGATAATATAAGACATATTTTGATCGTAGTTGAAAAATTCTGTTCATAACTTGTGAGATTAAATGATAATATCGTGCAAGGTATTGTTAATAACCAGCAGGATTATGATAATACCATATGCAATTTTGACATTATCATAGAGGATTCTCATTATACCAGTCGAAATTTTGATAATGTAGACCAAGATGAATCATAATATCAGATAAGATTTTGAGAGATACGCTGGTTTGTTTTTTAATTGGAGACACAAGAGGTGGGAATTAGCAATTGACATCAAATGTTTCTTTAAAATAAGCCAGTTGCGAAAACAAATTCTTGATTCAGGTCTGAAATTTATTGATCAATTTAACAACCTATTGTCACAATGTCCCCTTCCAAAAATATTCACTAGATAGAAAATTTGGGTTTTGCCTATGAACTATGACTTTTCTATAAATAAAGATAGGTTAAGCTTAAATATGTTTATTGCTTAAACATACTCCTTAATTCAGCTCCAAAGAAATAATAAGAGTAAATTGATATGGAAAAAAGAGGACTTATTGCATATGTAAAAGCAAAAACACTCTTAAAGGTGCCATCAGTAACGAGATTTGACATAAATTGATAAGCGTTAGTTCTTCAAGAATGATGATGAACTCACGTGCAATCTATTTCTTTTATATGAATCTTCTCTGTTTTTTTCACATGGGACATGACGAGTTCCTGTTGGGGGATTCTGCTTTTTTTTTATCTTTTGTTTTGTTCTTTGTGATCCCCCTTCTACAATACTGTACCTCCTTTTCCAAGGGAATCGTTGTACTTTTGAGCTTTCATGGGGTGGTAATGGTGCCCTATCTTCCGAAAGTTTCTAACTTGACAAATCTAAAATTGAACTTCAATCCATTCTTGTTGTTCATTTCATACAATATTTTTCTCCTCATCTCTTCAAAATTCACCTCATCAATTCTAATATTAACAGGCTCTAAACTGATTGTGTTAGACCCATAAATATTGATGAAATCATGATAATTGCCTTGACAGATGTTAAAATCACAGTAAAAAGATATTTCTATTTCAATATTTTCATCCAACACAGCTTTGTTTGAAACTAGCAGTGCGGTTGCTTCTGGTAACAAGTCTAAAATAAAGACAGGTTAATCTTGAAGATGTTCATCGCTAAAACTTCACTATTACACATTCACAAAACCTTTGATATTTCTATGATTATTCCTATGATAAATCATACTTTTTACTGTGCTGGATGCACATATCATGATCAGATATGACTCTTGGTATCCCCTGTGCGAAGAACTCAACCTCATCTTCAGGACAGTGATAATCTTCTTCAATGTGGGGACATTTGAACTTTTCTAAATTGAATGCAAATAAAACTCTCGGAATTTATCAACTAGTTGTGTTTTACTCAAATGTGCTTTAACTTTATTTTTTTGTACCAAGTCAGAAACTAAAACACTCAGTATTTATCAACTAGCTGTGTTTGTTGAACCCAAATGTGTTTTAATTATATATTTTTATTCTCATTCAGCAATTAAAACTCTCAGAACTGAAAAATTATCCAAGTTTGTTGTACTCAAAAGCACTTTTATTAAATTTTTGGTACTCAGCCAGCAAATAAAACATTCGGAATTTATCAACTAGCTGAGTTTGTTTTACTCAAAAATGCTTTTTATTAAATTTTTGTTACTCAGTCAGCCTCTAAAACACTTAGAATATCCACTACCTGAGTTTGTTGTACTCAAAAGTACTTTCATTTAAATTTTTGGTACTCAGCCGGCACCTAAAACGCTCAAAATCGATCAACTAGCGGAGATTATTGCAACTAAATGTGTTTTTAATAAATTTTGATGTTCAGCCAGCAGCTAAAACATTAGGAATTCACCAACTAGTTGATTTTGCTGTACTCAAAAGTTTTTTTCATTAAATTTTCAGTACTAAGCTAGCAATCAAAACACTCAAAATTTATCAACTAGCTGAGTTTGCTGTATTCGAAGGTATTTTTAATAAGTTTTTGTTGCTCAGTCAGCAACTAAAACACTCAGAATTTACTAGCTTGCTGACTTTGTTGTACTCAAAAGTGGCTATATTAAATTTTTAGAACTAAACAGCCATGTAAAACAAACGGAATTTATCAACTAGATGAGTTTTTTATACTTAAATGTGGTTTCATTAAATTTTTATTACTCATTAAACAACTAGAACACTCGGTATATACCAACTAGCTGAGTTTGTTGTACTCAAATGGGCTTATTTTAAATTTTGTTATACCCAGTCGGAAAATAAAACACGGTAATTGTCAAATAGTTGAGATTGTTGTACTTATGTGCTTTTATTAAAAGAAATCAATTTTAATATTTTTATTCGTCACGGCCTTGCTTGAAACTAGCAGTGCGATTGCTTGTGGTAAAGATGTATACTGCTGAAATTTTCACCATTACACGTCCACAAAGCGTGGTTCCTGTGATATACCATACTTTTTACAGTTTTAAAATAAAACTTTATCTGTAGGTACATCACCACCCTTTATGTACAGTGCTTCAACTCAGAAAAAAGTACGTATTTCTCGGACTTCTTCCTGAAAAGTACTCAGTTCTTTACCAATTTTATTATGTCGTCTAATCACTCGGTCATAGAATCTAATTCTGTTCATATAGTGTAATATATTACTCCAAAACTTTTATCATACTCAAACATTTTATAGTTAACTTTCCAATGATAACAGTCAATTTCTTCATGCTCCACGGACAGTAACATATAACGCCACAACGCCACAACATGATTTTTTCAGGAAATAAATTCAGTGTCATAAAGTCCTATCATCTTAGACGCCATTGACGAAACATTTAGAAGTGCTTCATCAAATTTTGATACCTTTGCTCAGGGTTAAAAAGACATGCTTCATAATTGCGAAAAAGTTCAAGTTAACTGATCCCAATAGAATATGTTACACAGCTATTGCATTTTAGGAAATGCGATAACGTTCAAATTTGGTTGCCGCACGCTTAATCTAACCTAAATATTCAAGTTCAATCTGCATTGAACACAAATTGAAAAGAACTGGAAAATTGTATCTAAATGAAGTTCAGGAAAAGCTATAAAATTCAAATTTGGCTGACACACGCTTTGCTCCACTTAGATATTCAAGTTCAATCTGTATTGCAAAAAATTGCTAAAAATCGAAAATGAAATCAAAATGAATTTTAGGAAATGCTATAACATACAAATTTGGTTGATTTACGCTTTGTCTCAATTAGATACTCAAGTTCAATCTGAAATGCACACAAAATTGATAAAATATTTGAAAATGGAATCAAAATAAAAATTAGGAAATGCTATAACGTTCAACTTTGCTTTAGGCACGCTTTGACCCCCTTTAATTTTCAAGCTCAATCTGTATTGCACAGAAAAATTGCTAAAAATCGAAAATGGAATGAAAATCTTTAAGTAACGCTATAGCGTTCGAACTGGGTGGTCGTACGCTTTTCCCACTTAAATAATTAAGTTTAATCTGCATTGCACACAAAATTGACAAAAATCAAAAATGGTATCAAAGTGAATTTTAGGAAATGCTATAACGTTCAAAGTTGGTTGATGTTCACTTTGCCTCATTTAAACATCATAGTTCAATCTGTATTGCACATAAAATTGATAAAAAAACAAAATGGAATCAAAATGAATTTTAGGAAAATGCTATAACGTTCAAATTTTGTTGAAACATGTTTTCTCTGACTCAAATATTCAAGTTCAATATTGCACACAGAATTACTAAAAATCGTAAATGGAACTGCAAGGTATTAAATTGTCGTTTTTTTGCGTGGTGTCAGAATGTCATTAAGAAAAATAAATGCTGGTCCTTGAAAAAATCTAAGAAAAATCATCTGGTCTTGGTTTCACCTATCAGCGTAAATAGCAAGGGATTCAATGGTCATTCTTTCCCATGGTATAACAGTGTCTTTAAGAAAAATAAACTCATCCCTATGAAAAATCTCAAAAAATCTTCTGGTCTTGGTTTCATCTCTTAGCGTACACAAAGAGGGATTCAATAGTCGTCCTTTCCCTTGCATTAGAATGTACTAAAGAAGGATGATACTCCGGCCTATGAAAAATCTTAAAAGAAGTTGAAAAAATTTGTAAGTTGAAAAAGGTGGGGGGGGGGGCAAAAATTTGGGAGAGGAGTCTTGGGGACCCCTTGGAAATGGGATATGGATGATTATAAGTTCCTTCTAAAATAATGCCATAGAAATTGATTCATTGGGGAACACAATCTCGCCAGTTTACTTTTCCCAAGCACGTGTCATAAGAAAAAAAGAGTAACAAATTTATCACTTTTTGATTTATTAAAATTCGGTTCGTATTATAAAATAAGTCTGGTTTACTATACCCAAGAGCCTCTCATAGGACCAGTTTCATTCAGCCCAAATAAAAAATTGAATCAATAATTGTCATGACCTGAATATGTACTCGTGTATCTCTCGTGGTATGCTAATGGGGAGGATCAATGACCAGAGCTAGTTGCTAGGTAAACTGATTGTGCAAATTTTGTGCTAATACGGTTATGCAAATGGTATTCGCATAGGAGTGATTAGGGTCATACTACTGTTTTGGCAATATCTACCTGTATTCCAAAATATAGACTAAATGTATGGTGTAGAATATTCTATTGGATTTATTTTTACTGTTTTATTTAATAGAACCATAAAAACAAGTTGAAAAAAATATTTAAGTTGAGGTAAATAACAAAATAAATCAATTAAAAAAGATACAATTTCCTGCCGTCGCAGGGAATTCTGCTGATCAGAAAATTAAATCCATCAAGAAAACCAAAATATAACTAATACACAATATGCAAAATGTAACCAAAGGTGTGTGTGTGTTAACTACTCCCTTAAAAACAATACAATCTGAATATAAATTTGCTATATATGTCTTAAAACTACAATTGAAATTCTTCAATAATAGCAAATAAATTGATACTGCATTCTCGTACCCGACAGTAAAGAAAAAGAAAAAAAGGAAATATCATACTGTAGA
Source organism: Artemia franciscana (assembly GCF_032884065.1). Classification (NCBI taxonomy): domain Eukaryota; kingdom Metazoa; phylum Arthropoda; class Branchiopoda; order Anostraca; family Artemiidae; genus Artemia; species Artemia franciscana. The sequence continues at coordinate 389,950 of NW_027062705.1, forward strand.
AATTCTACCAATACAAAATTATTCAAACAAAACTCAATCAATGCTAAATGACAATTGTAATCCAGGCAACTTTCCTTACCTTAGACCTTAGTTCCTCCAGAGTCATCGGTTACACACAAGGCGTCGACAAAGCCTCCCCATTCGTCCCGCATTGACGCTATATCGATGACGTCTTCCCATTCAAGCAGTAGTAGTAAGGTACCAGCCGTCCTCAGATCTCTGTCATCTGTTCGTCTCAATGTATTTTTGGGGCGGCCTCGCTCGCTTTCTTCTACCGCCTGGCTTCCATTCATAGGATGCTCGAGGAATAGGGCTCTCTTCTATAGGAAGAACGTGTCCCAGGTATGTCCGCCGCCTCCTTTTCAGCAAAACAATGATTGGAGGTTGACCTGCTTTTCTGCATGTTTCTACATTTGTAATTTTTTTTGTTGCCAACTGTCTTCAATATTCTTCTGAGGCTCATATTTTCTAATGCGAGGATCCTTTTTTCAAGGTGGATGTTTATTTTCCAACATAGAGTTTTTAACTAGTTTTCTTATTCATTTAAATTGTCAAAGGTGTTTTTCTATAGGGTGTCGGCTCGTGAGATGCTTCAAACAGGCCAAATTGGCTACTTAGGTCTACTTTTGCAGTATTAGCTGAGTTTTTAACTAGTTTTCTTATTCATTTAAATTGTCAAAGGTGTTTTCTATAGGGTGTTGGCTTATGAGATGTTTCAAACAGGCTAAATTGGATACTTAGGTCTACTTTTGCAGTATTAGCAGAGTTTTTAACTAGTTTTCTTATTCATTTAAATTGTCAAAGGTGTTTTTCTATAGGGTGTCGGCTTGTGAGATGCTTCAAACAGGCTAAATTGGCTACTTAGGTCTACTTTTGCAGTATTAGCAGAGTTTTTAACTAGTTTTCTTATTCATTTAAATTGTCAAAGGTGTTTTCTATAGGGTGTTGGCTTGTGAGATGTTTCAAACAGGCTAAATTGGATACTTAGGTCTACTTTTGCAGTATTTGCAGAGTCTCTAATAAGTTTTCTTCTTCATTTAAATTCTCAAAGGTGTTTTCTATAGGGTGTTGGCTTGTGAGATGTTTCAAACAGGCTAAATTGGCTACTTAGGTCTACTTTTGCAGTATCAGCAGAATTTCTAATAAGTTGTCTTATTCATTTAAATTATCAAAGGTGTTTTTTATAAGGTGTTGGCTTGTGAGATGTTTCAGACAGGCTAAATTGGCTACTTAGGTCTACTTTTGTAGTACCAGCAGAATTTCTAATTTCTGCACATACATTTCAAGTAAGAAAAATACTTATCTCTATAGTCAGAATTGCATCCTGAATCCAAAGTTATTGTGCATTTGCATCAGAAAGGAAATTAATATTCACCATATACAGACCTAGCCTATACCAATTCAGGGTATATATTTGCACGTTAGTGAGTATATGTGTATGTATGTGTATGTGTATGTATGTGTGTATGTATATGTATATATATATATATATATATATATATATGTATATATGTAAGCCCTATAGATAGGTAGAGTAGCTCCATAGGAGGCTTAGGCCAAGTAGGACCTTGTCCCAGTGGGGCCCATAATAGAAACTGGGAAACCCTCCCCTGGGGGTCATAATTTCAGGTGGAGGAGGAAGAAGGCCCCTCAAATGTACACTCAGCAGGGCCAACTGCCGTGTTCACGCGTCAGATGAGTTACAAACCTTCTCCCAGTAATGGGTTAAATTGCATGGTGAAGCAGAACACCATCGTGGGAGGATCCTCTATAGGAGGACAACTGCGGCAGGGCGTAAGATCCAGATTTATGGACAACGGCCTCTGTAAAGGGCTGCCTCGACCCTTTCGGGGTACCTGCAAGACTGGGAAACTTGCGGTCAATTTTTCCCACTTGAGGAGTGGCGCCCCTCGAGGAAATTATAGCCTAGTAAACAACACAGCACTCGTACGGGATTCTGATTATTGGATAATTTTCTGGGCTTGGTTTGTTTTGATGGGCGTTTTCGGGCTGAAAAACCTCTTCCTAGCTAATTTATCTACTATGGGCTGCCTCCCCGTAGTAGCATAATATTTGTAGGCATGAATATATAATGAGTCGGAGGTAATAGGCTTGGGACTGTCTGTGCAGGATTTCGACTCTTGTTGATAGAAGAGCATCGCCAAGTGCTGAAAACCATGTTGTGACCAAGATGGGCCCAGGATTGCACAAAGCCTCCAACTTACTGGAGGTCCCAGGGACTTCTTGCTGTCCGGTTCTAAGCCGGCTTAAGCGCTTCGGTGTAGACTTGAGAAGATATGTTGGTCCCCATCCTGCACTGGTATCCGGGATCACTGCTTTTCTTGAGGCCAAAATAATTTCAAAGATTTAAAGAACATGAAAATTGGAACTTGGAATGTTACGACGTTAAAAAATGACTATCGCATCGACATTTTGACTGACGAATTCAGACGGTTTGAACTGGATTTATTAGGAGTTTCAGAAACTCATATCCCAGGGGTAGGAAGCATGAAATTAGGTGACATAGAATTTGTTTACTCAGGAAGGAAGGATGGGGTACATAGACAGGGAGTAGGGCTCTTGATGAATAAGGAAGCTGCTAAGTCTTGTTTAGGCTGGGAAGGTATTAATAATAGAATACTAATTGCTCATTTTATGACTAAAAAGTTTAGGGTATCAGTTATAGTAGTATATGCCCCCATTGAACCAACTGATGGAGATACTAGTGACTCAGATGAATTTTACTTACAGTTACAGGAGCAAATAGACAGGGTACCAGGTAGAAATATGGTGTTTTTGCTAGGAGATTTTAATGCCCAGGTTGGTAGAAATAGGGATAGATGGTATCCTAGCCTAGGTAATTTTGGTGTAGGAAAAGAAAACAGTAATGGCTATAGGCTTTTGCAATTTTGTAGGTATAACAACCTAGTTATAACCAATACGGTGTTTGGTCACAAAATGGCCCATAAGTTGACATGGTATTCACGTGATGGTAAGACAGCAAACCTTATTGATTATGTTATTGTAAACAGAAGACTAGCAGGATCAATACAAGATACTAGGGTGTATAGGAGTGCCGTTATTGATGTTAAAAGTAAAGATCACCATCTAGTATTGTCTAAGGTTAATTTAAAGCTGAAATTTCGGAAGAGTAACTCCCTCCCGGAAAGTTATGATGTTGGTAGACTTCAGGATGAAAATTTGAGAAAAAAATTCCAGGAACAGTTGAGTACTAAACTTGAGGGTTTAAAATTTGACAATGTGGAAGATGGATGGAATAATTTCAGAAAAACAATTTGTGAAGTTGCTGATGGTGTCCTAGGGAAGAGTGCTAAGACAGCAACTAGGAATATTAGTGAAAAAGCTTTAGGTTTAATAGAGAGTAGAAGGGGTTTGTATAAGAATTATCTGAGCGATAGGTCGTATGAAAACAAAAGGAATGTAAAGAAAGTGGAGAAAGCATTAAAATATGAACTAAGGAGATGTGAAATGGAGGCGATGGATAAAATTGCTGAGGATCTGGAAGATGCGGCTAGACGGCATAATAGTAAAATATTATACTGGCATGTTAATAAATTGAAAGGGAGTAGCCGATCCGGACTAGTCCCAGTTAAAGATAGAAATGGGGTCACAATTAGTGATAAGGAAAAAGTTAAAGAAAGATGGGTGGAACATTTTGAGAATGTGCTAAACCGAGATACAGTTGCAGGAAAAGATATAGATGAAAATGAAAAAGTTTGTGATACCTTGGATGTGAAGGAAGATTTGTTTAGTGAGGAAGAATTAGCGACAGTACTAGAAGGATTAAAAAATAATAAGGCCCCAGGTGCTGATAGTATGATTAATGAGTTCTTAAATATGGTGGCTCTGAGGTTAGGAATAAGCTACTGAAGATTATGAACATGATTTTTGAAAAAGGGGAAGTACCCAATGATTTTAGGAAAACCTTAATTAAACCACTGTATAAGAAAGGTGACAAGAGTGAATGTCGGAATTATCGAGGCATTAGTCTGGTCTCTGTAGGTAGCAAATTACTGAGTAATATGATACTTTTTAGACTGAGACATGCTGTAGACAAAGTTTTAAGGGAAGAACAATGCGGTTTTAGAAAAGGTAGAGGATGTGTCGACCATGTTTTCACTCTTAGGTTAATAATTGAGAAGTCCCTTCGTTGTCAAACACCTTTGGTCCTTAGTTTTATCGATTATGAGCAAGCTTTCGATTCTGTTGATAGAACAGCGTTAACAAAGGTCTTATCGTTATATGGTATACCAGAAAAATACATTAAAGTGATTTGCGCTATGTACGAGAATAATACTGCTGCGGTTAAGGTAGGAAATGAGGTTAGCAACTGGTTTTGTATTAAATCAGGAGTTAAGCAGGGTTGTGTTCTATCCCCCTTTATATGGATCATTTTGATGGACTTCGTCTTAAGGAGCACAGGAAAGGCAATTGGAGACCATGGAATCAAATGGGGAGGAAGAACGCTCCTGGACTTAGATTATGCTGATGATTTAAGCATATTAGATGAAAGTGTGAGCAAAATAAATGAATTTTTAGAGGTTTTACGAGTTCAGGGTGCTAAAATAGGCTTGAAAATTAATGTTAAGAAGACTAAGTCACTAAGGTTAGGAATAAGTGAAGATGAACAGGTGACCTTAGGTAACGAAAAGATTGATCAGGTTGGGAGCTTCAGTTACCTTGGTAGTATTATTAGTAAAGATGGTGGGAGCAGTGAAGATGTTAAAAGTAGAATAGCTAAAGCTCAGGGTGTTTTTTCACAGTTAAAAAAAAGTTTGGAAGAATAGAAAGATAAGCCTACAAACCAAGATTAGAATATTGGAAGCTACAGTGATGACAGTGGTCAAATATGGCTCTGAAGCATGGACACTCCGAAAAGCAGATGAAAATTTACTAGATGTTTTCCAGAGAAATTGCCTACGGATTGTTCTGGGTACCCGGCTGACTGACCGTATTTCAAACAGTAGGTTGTACGAAAAGTGTGGTTCAATCCCGCTTTCTAGGGCTATAATGAAAGAAAGGTTGAGATTGCTAGGCCACGTTCTACGGATGAAGGATGACAGATTACCGAAGATTGTCCTTTTTGGCCAACCGTCTGGGGCTACACGGAAAGCAGGTCGTCCTTGTCTGGGTTGGGAGGATGTCATAAATAAGGATTTAAAGGAAATGGGAACTTCCTGGGAGGGTGTAAAGAGGGAGGCTTTAAATAGATTAGGTTGGAGGAGGAGCGTGCGTAGCTGTGTTGGCCTCAGGCGGCTTGGTGCTGCAGTGAGTTATTAGTAGTAGTAGTAGTAGTATTGCTACATTGCATTGCTATTGTACATTGTTGATGAAGAGTTGAAAATTCAGTCGCATTGAATATTTGTTACTTCTCTAAATAGGCTTCAATCTATTGAAGGCACCTGTAGCTTGTCCAATCCTACGTTTAATCTCGGTCATAATCTCTCTATCACAATCAATCCACCCACACAAAACTCAACAACCAAAAAAACTCAATCTAGCGAACTAAATCCACAAATTATTCAATCCTTACAAACGTGTAAGGAGCCCTCTCGGAAATCTTGAATTATTAACAATTCTATACAAAACTCTACATACGTGCCCTTAGTCGCATTAGTTCAAACGAAACCTAACCAGTAGAGAAAAAATGAAGCTTTATCCAGCTAAATTTTTGAACAAATTCAATTTGTAAAATGAGACACCCTACTATGTCGTTTGCTAGACTCAACTTTTGTTTACAGTTCAAAAATCAATACCATGTCCCACTGACTTCATTTACACGAAAACTATTATTCCTGGGTCTCAATCTGGGCACTCTGGTCCTGGTTATGGGAACAATAAATTATATGGACATTCAAAATGAAAGATGTACGTAGAAAGTACGATACAAGGGAGTACCGGGCACTGAAGCAGTGTAGGGTCATGCTTGACAGTTAAATGATAGCAGTGACGACAATAAGGCCAGTGACGACGACTTGAACGATGTTAAGACAATGAAAATGACACAATGACCTGGATGATCACGGTTACAGTATATGTCACAACCTAGTAAAGAACGTAACTCTAGTAACATAGTAACTCTAGCTCACGGTAGCTGAACATTTAAAAATAGGTTTACAAAATGTCAAGGGAATGGGAATCTCCATTGGAAACTAGTGAAGAAATTATATCTATTATTTTCATGAACATTTACTAAAAAAATGGTGGAGGTACGTTTCGGCCCGGAGACGCCTAGAAGTCATATGACCGTGTCCACACTGTCTCATCTTCAAAAAGAGATACACCAATATACTCAAGAGAGTGGCTTCGGCCGAATAAAGTGATTCCAACTAATTTTCATTTATACATCCACCATACTAAATTTGAATCATAAGAGAAAGGATAAACTCCCTCTAAAGCAGAGGCTCCCGACTGATTTTGGGGCATGCCCCATCTAGGCACTTCTAAAATCCCGATGCCCTCCTTGGTAATATCTAAATTTTGGCATTCAAAATTTTACGTGTGTTCACCTGAAGGGAGCTTAAAAGGCCATTAACTTGGTATCTTTTTTGGGTCGTCCTTTAGGCATTTTTTTACTACTAAAAATATTGTCTGAATAAAACATCTTTTATACAATGCATAAAGCCATTCCTATCATGAATCTTTTTTGCTCTTTAAATGTATTTGAATGTGACGTCATTCACATGAAAAATGTTTTTTTTTTTTTTTTAAATTAAGACTCAAAAGTATACTCAACGAATACTATATATGTGCATATATACTCAAGAGAGTGACTTCGACCGAATGAAGTGTTTCAAACTAATTTTCAATTATACATCCACTATACTAAATTTAATTCATAAGAGAAAGGATAAATTCTCTCTAAAGCAAAGGCTCCCGACTGATTTTGGGTAATACCCAACCTAGGCACTTCTAAAATCATGGACATTGCATAACACCATTGTAATACTATCATGTATCTTTTTTGCTTTCTAAATGTATTTGAGTGTAACATCATTCACATGAAAAATATTTTTTGTTGAAAATTCAGCCTCAAAAGTATAGCCAACCAAAAGATGCACGTCCTGCCCATGAGCCACCAAAATATTGCCTTGCCCTACCGGTGAAACTATGTGCCCCACACTGGGAATCAGCTCTAAAGAATTTTCAAAGATGCTTAAAAAATTTCTACTTACGTAACACTCGAATCCAGTGGCTGATCAGGCACTTGAATTGTAAAGAAAAAATTTGCCCCAACTAGTTCGTCCCTCTCTGCTTTTCTTTTCCCTTGTTTCCATTTCTTATCATCAGTGCAGGTTATAAAATGAGTCCATGTGTCACACCGTGAAAGGATGGGATGTCGACTCACTCGATTCACGAACGATTGAAGTTGTACCCGGCGCTTTTCGATGAACTGTTCTTCATAACGACCTAAGTAAATTACCATAAAGAAGGAAATAATGGTTAGATGTAATGGTTATGGTTATATAGTTAATGGTAAGGTGTAACAGTTAATGATTCAATAAGGAAATACCCAGGCACAAAAAGAGCAAAATCCACCAATAAGGATAGAATAAGCGAATATGAAAAAAAATCACTCAGGGGAAAAGGAGCGAAATCTTAATAATCTTTTATCTTTAGCGTAATGGACTGATTTTGCTTTCTATACGTGAAGTAAATCTTCTTCAAATCAACGTAAATAAACTGAGACATAACTTATCAATACAAGAAAAATATTATGCGATGGATACTTCAGATTTCAGATATTGATTCCTTCACCAAAAAAAAGTCAAAAATTTATCAGAACTGATAGCGAAATGCTGTGTACTCGGTTTTAAAAACATTTTTTCTTGTAGGCTATAGTGAATGTGTTTTGATTTTGTATTCAACAACCAATTCAAAGGTATATAAATAATATAAAAATTCCGCCTTCCTTCACCCCCACCCAAAGACCCACAAATTACATCCCCTCTTTTAAATTAAAAAAAAATCTTTGACTTTATTTTAGCCAAATTAAGCTACCGGCCGCTCTAACGCTGTTCGGGAGACCATTCCACACTGAATTAGCACTATTTCTAGTACTGAAAACCGACCATGTTGAGTGTCGGATTTCATGATACATAATGTCAATGTTTCTCATCCCATATTCATGGTGAACCGAATACCGGGAAAACATATTCCAGAAGAGCTCAGGGGAACACTTACTTAAACATTGAAATATAAAAACTGTCGCTGGTAGTCAGGCTGTTGTTCTACATTCAGAACACTAAGCTTTTTCTAACATGCAACAGTATTTTCGGCCCTTTTTCCCAACTCTATAAGAACGATTCCTAAAACACAAAGGCCGTTTAATTAGTCAGGCTGTTGTTCTACATTCAGAACACTAAGCTTTTTCTAACATGCAACAGTATTTTCGGCCCTTTTTCCCAACTCTATAAGAACGATTCCTAAAACACAAAGGCCGTTTAATTAGTCAGGCTGTTGTTCTACATTCAGAACACTAAGCTTTTTCTAACATGCAACAGTATTTTCGGCCCTTTTTCCCAACTCTATAAGAACGATTCCTAAAACACAAAGGCCGTTTAATTAGTCAGGCTGTTGTTCTACATTCAGAACACTAAGCTTTTTCTAACATGCAACAGTATTTTCGGCCCTTTTTCCCAACTCTATAAGAACGATTCCTAAAACACAAAGGCCGTTTAATTAGTCAGGCTTTTGGTCTGAATTCAGAATACTAAGCTTTTTCTAACATGCAACAGTATTTTCGGCCCTTTTTCCCAACTCTATAAGAACGATTCCTAAAACACAAAGGCCGTTTAATTAGTCAGGCTGTTGTTCTACATTCAGAACACTAAGCTTTTTCTAACATGCAACAGTATTTTCGGCCCTTTTTCCCAACTCTATAAGAACGATTCCTAAAACACAAAGGCCGTTTAATTAGTCAGGCTGTTGTTCTACATTCAGAACACTAAGCTTTTTCTAACATGCAACAGTATTTTCGGCCCTTTTTCCCAACTCTATAAGAACGATTCCTAAAACACAAAGGCCGTTTAATAAGTCAGACTGTTTTTTAAAAGTACTAAAGACTTTAGCGTGAAGAGGGGGATATATAGGAGGGGACAACCCCCTCCTTAGACATATGACCTTAGATCCTCCTGAGCTATCAGTGGCGCATAGGGCGTCGACAAGGCCTCTCCTTTCATCACGAAGCTTTGTGAATGCAGTGATATCTTCCTATTGTGTAGTGAGTGAAATGTTGGCCTCTTGCAGCGTCTTCCTTTAGGGTGCCCCCTCGGATACAGAATAATACCAGTTCGTTTTAAGTTTTAATATTGCTCTTTGCGTTCAATAGATAAAAATTTTAAGCAGAGCTTGAGTCAATTTAGCACTGCCTACGTTAAGGACAAAATTTGTTCACTAAAATTATAAGACGTAACAAAAACTCTTAGGTCATGCTAATGTGAATTATTTTACGGTATAGTTAGGCAAGACTTTTCACGAAATTATGATCAGTTTTCACAAATCAGAGCGACACGAAAACTGAGTTATGCAGGCCAAACAATAATGGAATCGCGTGGTCTTTTATATCTATTTCCCTTTCTCCTTCTGATTCGCTCGTAATGATACAATATCCTTTTTCAAGAATGATATTAACGCCAAGTTATATACTTCCGATTAAGTTAACCACAATCAGCTAGCACACCATATTATTGATCAATCGTTATTGTTTCAACGTGTGCAACTTTACGAAAACACTAATGCATATCCGGAACAATTGTTCTCGAGCAATCACCAAAGTAAAACAATTCAAAATAGGGATGAAAACTTTTAATTGACAGTGAATAGATATAAAATTATTCAACTGGATATTTCGAACACATATACAGTGTTCATCATCAGCAGTTTTACTGCTGATGATGAACATTGTACCTACATTCGTCTATCACCTAGAGGCTGTTCCCCATGGAAATCTGATGCGGTTATTGGTGCGGACTGGTGGGAAGAGCAGACGTGGCCCTCAAAATTGTTTTCAAGGACCGATAAGAATGCACGGACGTCGCTCAAGTGCAACACTCTTCGGAAGATTAAACATATCTCTCCACGACATAATTCCAGGATTTGCATCCCCTTTACACAGAAAAGAAAACTCTTCCCGGCACTCTTGCCAGCTTTATCTCTACAGACAAGTTGTGTGACATGAAATCTAGTCTATCCAGCGCCCTCACATAGAGGGGGTATTCAAAAAGTTTGAACAACTACCCATATATATATATATATATATATATATATATATATATATATATATATATATATATATATATATATATATATATATATATATATATATATATATATATATATATATATATATTGTAACCCCCACCCGCAAGGAAAAACATCTGATACGGCCCTATCTCACTAACATCTATTCAATGAAGGATTTTATATACCTGCTAACACAAAAAGCTCAATATATAAAATTCTGTCTCTTTATTCTTCCCCTAAATAAACACTGACATAAAGCAGACAATTGCAATTTTTTAAAAAGAAGTCAACTGCCACCAAATTGATAGCACAATAAAGACTATTTGACAGAGCCATCATTAGCTCCGACAATGATCGATATTGAGAAGACGACATTTCTGATACCTATTAATACACCACTTTCCAGATATCTGTCTCTGTCATTACTATCACATTTCCAAGACTAATGATTCCCCGTAAAAACACGTTTCCACCCAACTAGAGGTCTTTTGATAATTGCTGGAAAAAGTCACTTACAGAGTTGAGATCAATAGATCATCCTAGTGAATAGCCATAAGCCAAGCTTATAATGTTATTATCCGTAAGATCTTGCGTACTTTCAAAAAAAAAACCTTGAAGTATATTACTATTCAAAAATAAAAGTGAAAGAGAGATTATTTCCTAGAAAAAGTATCATGTTTCATGATCTGGATCTAAGATTTTCAAAGCTAAAAATCTCAAAATAGAAGTTATAAAGTGGTCAAAAATAGTGAAAAAAGACAAAAAAAAAACAAAACAAACAATTCACAGCACTGGAGCCTTTATTAGTAAGGCTAATTTTTAAACTTCCACCCTGGTTTAAATTTATTGGTACTGTGTAACTAAAGATTTGATTTCAGTCAGTTAGTAAGTAACAAATAGTTAATTTTTACCCATTTTGTACCAGTAGATTTAAAAGAAATGAACGTATTTTTTGCCAAGAAACAAAATTTGGCGACGATATTCATTTGAATGGCCTAACATATGGTCATTTTTATTTTACTTTGTGAATCAGTCTTAAAAGCGAAACAATTTAAAAGCAGTAACTCATTGACTTAGTTGGCTAAAGTGATATTTGAGCTACACTGGGGCATATTTCTAAACCAATGAAATTTAAGGACCTCTGGGGTCCTCTTGCCATCTCTGACCTCCAAGGTTCCACTATTATTACTTGAGGAACCTTTGTCTGAATTTAAAGCAATACCCCAGTAATTAAAATGGCACGGGAAATAGGAAGCTTAAAAATAAAAAAAGCTTAAAAAAAATAAGAAGATAAAAAATAAATAAAAAATAAATAAAAAATAAAAAAGCTTAAAATAGCTTAAAAATTATTGCAAGGAGTTGAGCAATTATGTACATTTGTACACATGTGTTCCTACATTCAAACAAAACCTACATGTTACCATGTATAAAAAATAATCGTTTGATATGACATACATGTCTAGGAAAAAATTTGCTACATTGTTGCTGTTTGTGGTTAATAACCCAGTAATTAAATGGCCAATAACCCAGTAATTAAAATGGCACGGGAAATAGGAAGCTTAAAAATAAAAAAAGCTTAAAAAAAAATAAGAAGATAAAAAATAAGTAAAAAATAAATTAAAAATAAAAAAGCTTAAAAAAGCTTAAAAATCATTGCAAGGAGTTGAGCACTTATGTACATTTGTACACATGTGTTCCAACATTCAAACAAAACCTACATGTTACCATGTATGAAAAATAATCGTTTGATATGACATACATGTCTAGGAAAAAATTTGCTACATTGTTACTGTTTGTGGTTAATAACCCAGTGATTAAATGGCCAATAACCCAGTAACTAAAATGGCATGGGAAATAGGAAACTTAAAAATAAAAAAAAGCTTATAAAAAAGAAAATAAAAAACAAATTAAAAATAAATTAAAAATAAAAAAAGCTTAAAAATAGCTTAAAAATTATTGCAAGGAGTTGAGCACTTATGTACATTTGTACACATGTGTTCCTACATTCAAACAAAACCTACATGTTACCATGTATGACAAAAAATCGATTGATAAGACATACATGGAAAAAATTTGGAAAAAGATAATTTAGAAATTATAAAGATAATTTATAAGAAAATTTAGAAAAGATAATTTAGAAAAAGAAAATTTAGAAAAAAAATCTAAAAGAAAATTTGCTACATTGTTGCTGTTTGTGGTTGGAAACTAGTCGGGTTAAAATAAAACTTTAAATCATGTTCGAGTTTACGGGACACCTAAGATTTTTTTGCAACTGACTTTTTAGTTATTGTTGAGACTAAACAGCACCCACTTAGAAATCCATCAGGGATGAGAAAATACTTTTGCACTGCCCAACATGGACAGAACCCCAAACTGCTACTGAATGGGTTTTGTCCATCCTGGTCCTTTTATCAACTATTATAACCTAACAGGATCTCAAAGTCATGCATCTTAGTGCTTGGTTAATTTCAAAGAAGATATTACATTTTGAAAACAAAACAACCGCTCTCAGCATTTAAAAATTCAATGAAATTTGAGGAAGCAGACTGAACCAATCACAGCCGAGTGCTCAGTCTACGAGGTTTTAGCACAACTATATAGAAATAAATATAAATAATAAAAATTAAGAATTGTGTTTCGTAGTAGCCCTTGAGTCAGTAATGGTCACTATAATCTAACTCCAACTTAGCCAATCATCCTTTGGATTAAATTGTCTTAGTGCTAGATGATATATTTCTTTATTAAAACAAAAATGGGCTAAGCCAAAATGAAAAAAATGAGATAAGCACGGAATAGTTAGGAAGAAATCCATCAAACCAACATAAAAAAAGGAAAGAAAACAAATGTAAGTATTGCACTGAATCAACCCTCTGGCATAAAGGGGTATGCCTATTTACCAAGAACAGTTAAATTAAAATTTGACTTTTTGAATTTTTTTTTATATCGAACTTTCATAACCATGTATACATCTTAAAAAAATGAGAACGCCCTTCAATACTCCAAGGCTTAGGCTGCAGCCAAACATATATGCAAGAACTTTATGATTTACAAAATGGGACAAATTAGATTAGAAAAAATTGCAGAATTTTAGCACTCCAGAATCCTGAGCCAACCATTGGCAACCAGGCATGCTGTTACACTGGAAAACATATCTTACAGTTAATTGGTATGACCAGCCTTACTGATTAGAAGCTGTTTGATTCTAGTTATGAAAATACTTATTTCCTTATTACTTTCCCAGTGACTTAGCAAGATTATGCTCATGTCACAATTACCATATTCCCACAATTACTCATTTTATTGGTCATCATTACTAACATTAACATAAACAAATAGTCAATTAAAAACATATTAGAATTCAGCTATAAAACCGAGTCTTAATTCCCTGGACCCATAAAAGCCATCATTATAAAATTTCTCTGGGAAAAAAAGGGCGTATAGGCATAAACTTGTTTCTGCTTATTTTGCAGGGGAGGGAGGCGGGCACTGAAAAATTTAGGAAATGGATATAAGGACAATATAGGAAATTATAGTAAAAATTTTGGAATTCAGACGGTTTAACCTGCAAGACACCTAGATAATTTAATACAAAGCCGATTAGTATTGGAGACTAGAAAATAGATGCTTTTAATGATGAAAATTCCCGCCTATCTGCTTATTACCTTCGGGTGACTTATCGAGAACAAAGATGTCGTTGAAAATCGATAAGACTTTTCCTAAAGCTAATGCTAATACTTCCTACATCCATGCCAGTAAAACATTTTCAAATCTTCTTATTAAACAACTTTCCTTCTCCATCACTCAAATAGAATGAAAAAGACATTATTTTTACAAAAACTACGCAAAGTGTCGCTGACAATCCTTGAGAATATAATCACAAAGCAATTAGAATAAAAAATATGTTCACAGGCGTTCTATAAAAAAAAACGACAACATCTGTGACTGCAATGAAAGCGAAGAAGTAATGGGACGTAAAGCTGCCGTATAAAAATACGACTTCCTTAAGATTTTCCCCAAATACTTTCAACAGTTTTTGGTCCTGTGTTTACAAAAAGAGAAAATCGTTAACTTGTCTCAGAGGTTGAATCAATAGATGATGAGAACTAGATAAGAACCACTATACCACAGCTTCTATTGCCATACTTCCACCATACGTAGTAAGCACCACAAAATGAACGCGACTATTGACTAAGGGCAGACCTTTAAAGTAAACACCCCCCCCCCCCCACTAAAAAAAAAACGATTTCTGATGTGCATACCCAGAGTAAAACTGTTGCTTTTTTCAAAATACTACAAATCCATACTGAATTGACAGTAAATGAATTGTTTCCTAAAAATCTAAGGGAACTGCGGTCGTTGGTTATCAAAACTATCATTTATGAAAGGCGAATCCGGAAACGATTTTTAGCCAAATCCAGTTTTTGGATTAGCTAAATCTTGGCGCTAGCTAAATCTCAACAAGAATAGGTCTTAATCATGAAATCCTTTATTATTCAAAAATTCAGCTTTTTCAAGTTATTTAATCTTAAGGGTGGTTCAATTCCTAAAATCGTACGAAGCAAGTGGCAAGTACCAAGCGTAGCTGAATTGTCCCAAACATGGCCCCAGAAGACGCGATTTTGCGAGACATATAGCAAATAAGGTGACACAATTAGCACTCCAATATGTGCACCGGTTGGTCAAGATGGCAATTCCCAGAATTAACATCGATTGATACGCAGTTCTTAGTGATATGCAGTACACCAACGGTGTTGGTGTGGCGCTTCGAGCCACACCAACACCTACTTGGTGGGCGCACTTCGCGCCGATCCCCCAAAGCCCCCCGCGCGCGTAAGTCGTTACGCGCCATATTAGTTACGCGCCATTGTAGTTGTGCCCCTGTGTCCCTCCTTTGAATATAGATAGATATATATATGTTTTTAACTAAGCAAAACTAGCGAATATACAATATTCTTCGCTGTCCCATTGTCTGTGCATATAAATAGATTGTCAGGTTTACCGAATCTTGAACATGCAACATATAATTGTCCATGGGAAAAAAATCCGTATTCAGATCTATACCGCATTTTTCTAATGATTGCCATTGGGCTTTGTTGATGGTAATTGCTAATCGAATATTCCCTGTGTCCCCGTCGTCATTTATATATCCCCCATGTGCCGTTCCAGCGTCCCCGTTGCAGTTGTGTCCCTGTGTCCCGGTCGTCACTTGTGTCCCGGTCTGTAATTTCTCTTTGAGTGTCCCGGTCGTCATTTATATTCCTTGTGTCCCGGTCTGTAATATACGACAATAGATCAATTGTGTTGTAAATTTGTTCACGATCCCATTCTACACATGGAGAAATAGAAGCAGTATGATTAGGTGAAGGCATTCCCAAATGCTTGAGAAGTTTGTTTGCAATAGATAAGCGCAAATCTTCAATCATAACTAAAGTGCAGTTATAAATTTCTGTTGTAAAGTCCAAGGTCATATCTGACCTTTCTAGTCGTATTCGGTGGAGTATATTCTCGGCCATTTGCGATTTGTATTTCTCCCATAACTGTGTCGGAGATGAAGGAGAGCAACTTTTGCCGGAAGACACGGGCCGTTATGTCATGTCTATGAACCGGCGATTGTCCAGGATGTAAAAGCTGTTGTATCTAATCCCAAGATGGATTATATATAAATGTAATAAATGACGAATCATTAATCTATAGGCATAATATTTCATTGCGCTGCATTTCTTATCCATTTCTTTATAAGTGGCTGGATTTATCAATTTAAAATTAAAGTGATAGCCGTCAGCTCCATCCTAAAAAATGATAGGATATTGTAGGGCATCGTAGCATCGATGAGTTTAATAAAAACTTCTCTTTGAAATACCTTCTTATATACTTGAAATGACGTCATACTCTCCGGAGAAGAAAGACAATTGACTTTACATTCATGAATTACAGCGTGGTTTACATATTCCCAAAAGCCTCCCACTCTCGACTAAAGTGTTTGAGATTACATAGCCATCATTCGAATTCATATGTTCAACAGCGAACTTTTAAATGTGACATACGCGAAAATGTAGTTGAACTTAAAGACAAACTTCGTCCTTGCACTTGGTCACGTATATTTCATATGTCAATCTCAGAAACCATGGCTGAAGCCAAGGGCGTATCTAGGATTTTTCATCGTGGGGGGGGGGGGGTAGACACAAAACTTAAAAACGAATCAGACAGAAACTTCAGGGGGTTCAAACCTCGCAAACCCCCAACCCCTACATACGACCATGGCTGAAGCTTTTTAACCGAAACTTACGAGTAATACTGTAATACTAATTTAAGAAGTAGATTACCAGTGACCTTACAATAATAATCAAAAAGCGTTACAGACGTCAGAAAGAATTGTTAACAAAATTCTTACTGAAACAAGACCTCAATAACGTGAAGCCAACTTTAAACATTAAAAAAACTTCTCTTGTCAATTTTCTTCCTTAATATTGATACAACTAAATATATGGACTTAAATCTGAACACTCGAGACTTTGCAAGCTCCTCAAGTCATCTTTCAACTTTAAACAGTAAAATAAAAGCTTTGTCGTGTCAATTTCCTTCCTTAAGAATGATATAACTAAATGCCCGGCCTTAAATCTGGGCGCTCGAGATTCTGCAGGCCCCTCGGATGTTTGTTTCAACTTTAAACAGTTGAAAAGAAGCTTTCTCGGGTCAATTTCCTTCCTCAGTACTGATACAACTGATTGTACTGACTAACTTTGAGCACTCGAGACTCTGCAAAGCCCCTCGGATGTTTGTTTCTAAACTTTTAACAGTAAAAAAAATGAAGCTTTCTCGTGTCAATTCCTTCCTTAGTACTGATACAACTGAATGTATGGACTAAAATTGAGCACTCGAGACCTGCAACCCCTCGGATGTTTGTTTCAACCTTAAACAGTATAAAAAGCTTTCTCTTGTCAATGTCCTTCCTTAATATTGTTATAACTAGATGTACGGACTTAATTCTGGGCACTGGAAACTCTGTAAGGCCTCGGATGTTTTTTTCAACTTAAAATAGTAAAAAAAAGCTTTCTTATGTCAATTTCCTTCCTTAGTACTGGTACAACTGAATTTACGGACTAAAATCTGAGACCTAGAGACTCTGCAAGCCCCTCGGATGTTTGTTTCAATTTTAAACTGTAAAAAAAGGCTTTCTTGTGTCAATTTCCTTCCTTAGTACTAGTACAATTGAATGTACGGATTAAAATCTGAGCACTCGAGACTCTGCAAGCCCCTTGGATGTTTGTTTCAATTTTAAACTGTAAAAAAAGGCATTCTTGTGTCATTTCCTTCCTAGTACTAGTACAACTGAATTTACGGACTAAAATCTGAGCACTCGAGACTCTGCAAAGCCCCTTGGATGTTTGTTTCAATTTTAAACTGTAAAAAAAAGGCTTTCTTGTGTCAATTTCCTTCCTTAGTACTAGTCAATTGAATGTACGGATTAAAATCTGAGCACTCGAGACTCTGCAAGCCCCTTGGATGTTTGTTTCAATTTTAAACTGTAATAAAAAGGCTTTCTTGTGTATATTTCCTTCCTAGTACTAGTACAACTGAATTTACGGACTAAAATCTGAGCACTCGATACTCTGCAAGCCCCTTGGATGTTTGTTTCAACCTTAAACAGTAAAAAAGCTTTCTCTTGTCAATGTCCTTCCTTAATATTGATATAACTAGATGTACGGACTTAATTCTGGGCACTGGAAACTCTGTAAGGCCCTCGGATGTTTTTTTCAACTTAAAATAGTAAAAAAAAGCTTTCTTATGTCAATTTCCTTCCTTAGTACTGGTACAACTGAATTTACGGACTAAAATCTGAGACCTAGAGACTCTGCAAGCCCCTCGGATGTTTGTTTCAATTTTAAACTGTAAAAAAAAGGCTTTTATGTGTCAATTTCCTTCCTTAGTACTAGCACAACTGAATGTACGGACTAAAATCTGAGCACTCGAGACTCTGCAAGCCCCTTGGATATTTGTTTCAATTTTAAACTGTAAAAAAAGGCTTTCTTGTGTCAATTTCCTTCCTTAGTACTAGTACAACTGAATGTACGGATTAAAATCTGAGCACTCGAGACTCTGCAAGCCCCTTGGATGTTTGTTTCAATTTTAAACTGTAAAAAAGGCTTTCTTGTGTCAATTTCCTTCCTTAGTACTAGTACAACTGAATGTACGGACTAAAATCTGAGCACTCGAGACTCTGCAAGCCCCTTGGATATTTGTTTCAATTTTAAACTGTAAAAAAAGGCTTTCTTGTGTCAATTTACTTCCTTAGTACTAGTACAACTGAATTTACGGACTAAAATCTGAGCACTCGAGACTCTGTAAGCCCCTTAGGTGTTTGTTTAGAAAGTGACCTTAAGATTAATTCTCATGTACCTGAAATGCCTATAATTGCTATTCAGCTCATTGACTGAATACCATTCAGTTCTTCCCGTGTTTCTTTAAAAAGTGACCTTAAGTTTAACTTCCATGCACGTCAAATGTCTGAATTCGCTAGCTTTCCACTACAATCCCTTTCCCAATTCAAAGATTTAAAAATATGACGCCTTGCTTAAGAACTATTCCTTGTCCTTATGTTTTAAGCTCCCTCGAATATTTTTTTCTCGTTTGGCATCCATGCCTAAAGATCAGGATTGAGGATATTCAACATAAGGCTCTAAAATTATCCTTGGCACTTCCTTTACTTCTTAAGAAGATGATCTAAATCAGCTTCGTCCGACTTCCATGGGAACATAAACTTACCACGAAAAGTTTACTCCAATAGAACATACTTAAGCAACTGACAGATACCTTTGTGGAAAGGTACTGACGTTGTGACGTTCCTTTGTATAGTATCCATTCGTTATTCTAACCGTTGATTTTATCGTTTGACGTTTTCATATCGCATTGAAGATGATGTAGTATCTGCAACTTTGTATTTCTGGTGTTGATGTTTAAGTAGCTCCATATATTATTTAATTTACTTTTTTGACCGGCCTAAAAGATTTAGCAGCGAATAAGTTTATTCTTTTGTATTCTAATGGAGGAAAGCCATTATCCATAACCACTATTCATTTTCTGGAGCTTTGCTAAATTTGTTTATTTATTTGCCTAATCTTATTTTAGTTGTTTTAACTCTTAAAAAGACCCTAAAAAAAATCTGAAAGCATAAAAAATCACTTACCAGAAATTTGTTTATCAGGAAGGGGAGGAACTGCTATTAAACAGAACTTTTCCTGTAACCGCTCATGCAACCAGTCAAAATGCTTATACCTCCGTGAAACTTGAACATTGTTGTGCTAGAAAAAACATGAAAATAAAAAAAATTAGTAAACGGTATATCCTTAAAAAAAGAAGAAAAAAAATGAATGTCCGAGGTATGACATTTCATTTAAGATAAAAAAAAAAATTAGTTAACAAAATTTTTAAGGAGCTCAGTAATTTTAGCATAAATTACTAGCCTGACAAAGATTGTGCTTTCCGGTAGTACTAGCAATGACTATAAAATAGAACAAAAAACTTTCATAAAACCAATTTCTAGGGGAAGGAGACAGGCTCTCACAAGTAGATAGCAAATCCTAAATTTAGGTAATATATATATATATATATATATATATATATATATATATATATATATATATATATATATATAACACAACCTAGAAATAATAGGGAATTTTTTTCCTATTCAGCGACAGGAAATGATTGTGGAGTTTTAATGAGTCTAGTTAAAATTAATAATAAGTTTTCTATGTATTTCCGGTTTCGTGATTTCTTTTATCAGCAAATAAATGGCTTACCCACGGGAGCACCTTTATCCGGGCTGCTGGCAAATATTTATGTCAAGAACCTTAAGAATTGGGTATTAAATTCTTATTTTTTAAAACACGTCAATTGGGGTCGCTACATGGATGACGTAATTTCACTTTAGAATTATGGGGAAACTGAACTTCGGCGTTTCTTAGATAATCTTAATCTTACATAATAGAAATCTGCAGTTTACCCTAGAAATTGAAAATAAACTACCGTTTTTAGATTTGATAATTATTCGAAATA
This sequence comes from Artemia franciscana, assembly GCF_032884065.1. NCBI lineage: Eukaryota > Metazoa > Arthropoda > Branchiopoda > Anostraca > Artemiidae > Artemia > Artemia franciscana. The sequence continues at coordinate 410,272 of NW_027062705.1, forward strand.
CTGACAAACTGGATTTTACTATTTATAGAAAACCAACGAAAAATAATAGATATCTTCATTTTAATTCAAATCACTCCCCACAAGTTAAAACAGCAGTTGTAACTTCTCTCATTGGTCGTATCCTGAACATTTACTCAGATTCGTATATAAATGCAAAAATAAATTTTATCAGAAATATTCTTTTTGGCAATGGACATCCCATTCCTTTTGTAAATAATATAATTAACCGTAGACAAAAAGACATTCCCGCAGAATCGAAGATATTTCCCAATGTGAGGTTCCTGAAAAGCCCTCAAATATTATCTATCTTACATACATCCCAAAAATTACAACAAAATTAAAAGATGTTTGCACAAAAAAATAACCTGTATGTAGTTTTCACTAATAATTTTAAAGTCATCCGCAAAAAGAAGACATAGACAAAGCATTAATTTCAAAAAGTTCTAATAGCTCCTTTTATTCTGCTTTAGCTTGCCATATATTTAATAATCCCTCCTACACAATACTTTTTGAAAAATCTTCCTTCATTAGTCATGATTTGGGGATAAAACAGGTGGTTCGGGAATCAATCGAAATTAGTCTCAAAATCAATAATAACATTTCTTTAAATAGAGAGTTCTTTAATATATATATATATATATATATATATATATATATATATATATATATATATATATATATATATATATATATATATATATATATATATATATATATATATATATATATATATATATATATATATATATATATCTGGTGTTGTGCTGAAGAAGAACCTTGGACACAGGGCCAAAATATTCACCGAATTGAATTCCACCTTGGAAAAATTTCCCTATTGTTTCTAAGTTGTGTTTGCATATAGAAAGGAAGTGTGGTCTTCGTCACTATTTAGGAAATGCACCTTGGTAGGCTTTGTTATTTACAAGCATTAAACTGAAGAAAAAAATGAATTTGAATCTAGTACTGGGACTGGCAGAAGCACTAGAGGTGTTGGTAGTAGTAGTCACAGATATTAGAACTAGTCGCAAGTAGTAGTAGGCAGGGGTTCCTGACCAAAGTGTTGCACCTGCGATACTCTTGTTGGCAAAGCCAACATAGGAGTGCTGGCAAACTTAAGGTTGCCTAGGGAATGTAAATTTAGTATATTTCTGTTGTTAAGCTTTGTATTTATATTCTGTCCTGTAAAGTTTGGTCTATTATGTGTTCTTTTTCTGGCACAAAGCATGGGTGAGCAGAATCAAATAAAGCAGGTCATATTTTTAGTAAGGAGCGACCCGGCTCAATAGTAAACAAAACTCTAAAAAACGGGATAATTGATATCAAACAGTTCGTGGTAACGAACTGTAGTAAGGAGCGACCCAGCTCAAAAGTAACCAAAACTCTAAAAATTGGAATTTTGATACCAATATTTACATAAAAAGAATCGCATTTTAATTCTGATTTTAAATATATAAGTTTCATCACTAGTTTTACCCATCAAAAGTTACGAGCCTGAGAAAATTTGCCTCATTTTCGAAAATAGGGGAAAACACCCCCTAAAGGTCATACATCTTAACGAAAATTACACCATCAGATACAGCGTATCAGGGAACCATATTGTAGAAGTTTCAAGCACATATCTACAAAAATGTGGAATTTCGCATTTTTTGCCAGAATACAGATCACGGCTGCGCGTTTATTTGTTTTTTTTTCCAAGGGGTGATGATATCGACCCAGTGGTCCTAGAATGTTGCGAGAGGGCTCATTCTAACGGAAATGAAAAGTTCTAGTGCCCTTTTTAAGTGACCAAAAAATGGAGGGCACCTAGGCCCCATCCCATGTTAATTATTTTCCCAAAGTCAACAGATCAAAATTCTGAAATAGCCATTTTATTCAGCGTAGTCGAAAAACCTTATAACTATGTCTTTGGGGATGAATTACTCCCTCAAAGTCCACATGGGAGGGTCTACAAGTTACAAACATTTACCAGTGCTTACATATAATAATCGTTATTGGGAAGTGTACAGACGTTTTCAGGGAATTTTTTGTGGGGTGGGGGCTAAGAAGAGGGGGATATGTTGGGGAATTTTCCATCGAGCAATTTGTCATGGGGGAAGAAAATTTCCATGAAGGGAGCGCAGAATTTTCTAGCATTATTAAAAAAAAAACAATGAAAGAATAAATATGAAAAACTTTTTTCAACTGGAAGTAGAAGCAGCATTGAAACTTAAAACGAACAGAAATTATTACGCATATGAAGGCATCAGCTCCTCCTAATACCTCGCTCTTTACGCTAAAGTATTTTTAGTCATTTCAACTATTTATTCTACGGCTTTTGTGATTCAGTGGTAATTCTTAATGAATTGGGAAAAAATTTAAGCTTTAGTCTAAAGAGTGAGGTACTGACGAGGGGGTGAACCCCCTCATATATGAAAATAAAAACACATGAGAATACAAAAGTTCGTTACATAAGCTAATTTATAAGTTACGTATATCTTTTACTAGTAAAAACATTCGTAAAAAATTTAAAGTTGTAGTTGCCTTTTAAAGTAACCAAAAAATCGGAGGGCAACTAGGCTTCCTCCCCCGCTCTTTTTTTCTCAAAATCACTCGATCAAAACTATGAGAAAGCACTTAACACTTAAAACGAACAGAAATTACTTCGTAAATGAAAGGGGCTGCTTCCTCATCAACGCCCCGCTCTTTACACTAAAGTTTTTTACTGTTTTAAAAAGAAGAGTCAAGAGTAAGAGTCAAACTTTAGCGTAAAGAGCGGGGCGTTGATGAAGAAGCATCCCCTTTCATATACGAAAGTAATTTCTGTTCGTTTTAAGTTTTAATGTCGCTCCTTACTTTAAGTTCAAAAAAACTAGTTTCTAATTTATTTAATACTTCGAAATAATCTGATGATTTTTATGCTGATTTAAATACGTAACTATCATCAAATTTAGTCTTATCCATCAAAAGTTACAAGCCTGAGAAAATTTGCCTTGTTTTGGAAAATAGGGGAAACACCCCCTAAAAGTCATAGGATCTTAACGAAAATCACAACATCGCATTCAGCGTATCAGAGAACCCTCCTGTAGAAGTTTCAAGCTCCTATCTACATATGTGGACCTTAGTATTTTTTGCCAGAAGACCGATCACGGGTGCGTGTTTATTTGTTTGTTTGTGTATTTTCCAGGGGTGATCGTATCGACCGAGTGGCCCTAGAATGTCGCGAGGGGGCTCATTCTAACAGAAATTAAAAGTTATAGTGCCCTTTTTAAGTGACCAAAAAATTGGAGGGGAGCTAGGCCCCCTCCCACCCTCATTTTTTCCCAAAGTCAATGGATCAAAATTTTGAGATGGCCATTTTGTTCAGCATAGTCGAAAAATACTATAATTATGTCTTTGGGGCTGACTTACTCCCCCACAGTCTCCGAGGGAGGGGCTGCAAGTTACAAACTCTGACCAGTGTTTACATACAGTAATAGTTATTGAGAAGTGTACAGACCTTTTCAAGGGGATTTTTTGGTTGGGGGAAGGGTTGAGGGAAGGGGGCTACATGGGATGATCTTCCCTTGGAGGAATTTGTCATGGGAGATGAGAAATTCAACGGAGAGTGTGCAGGATTTTCTAGCATTATTAAAAAAAAAACAATGAAAAAGTAAATGTGAACAAGAGCTAAGAGCTCATATGGCACTTGTGACGAGGCGAGAAGAGCTAAGAGCCAAGAGATCATATGGTATGAGCTCTAACATAATTCTATGAATCAATAGATTGATTTAAAAAGGAAAATAAGAGGCTTAATGCCGGTCAAGATTTAAAATAAGAGCTCTGAGTCACAAAGTCCTTCTAAATAAGATCCGATCACCCACTCGTAAGTTATAAATACCTATTTTTTCTAATTTTTCCTCTCCCTTTTGCCCTCCAGATGGTCGAACCTGGGAAAACGACTTTATCAAGTCAAATTATGCAGCTCCCTGACACGCCAACCAATTTTCATCGCCCTAGCACGTCCAGAAGCACCGAACTCGCCAAATCACTGAACCCCTCCCCCCAACTCCCCCAAAGAGAGCAAATCCAGTACGATTCTGGCAATCACGTATCAAGGACATTTGTTTATTCTATCCACCAAGCTTCATCCCGATTCCTACACTCCAAGTGTTTTTCTAAGATTTCCCCCTTCAAATCCCCAAAATGTCAAAAGATCTGGTCGGGATTTGAAATAAGAGCTCTGAGACATGAATTCCTTCTAAAAATCAAATTTCATTACGATCCGATCATCTATTCGTAAGAAATAAATACTCCAATTTTCATGTTTTCCAAGAATTCCAGTTCCCCCCTCCAACTCCCCCGAATGCCAAAGGATCTGGTCGGAATTTGAAATTAGAACTTTAAAGCACAAGATCCTTCTAAATATCAAATTTCATTAAGATCTGGTCACCCTTTCGTAAAGAGAGCAGATCCGGTCCAGTTATGTCAGTCAAGTATCTTAGACAGGTTTCTACTCTTCCCATCCAGTTTCATCCTGATCTCACCGCTTTAAGTATTTTCTAAGATTTCCGGTCCCCCAACTGCCCTCCCCCCCTAATTACGCTTGATCCAGTTGAGATTTAAAATAAGATATCGGAGTTACGAGGTCCTTCTAAATATGAAGTTTCATGAAGATCCGATCACTCCTTCGTAAGTT